>NC_069499.1:458455694-458465967 GCF_027579735.1 Bombina bombina
CATTTGTTATTCCTCTGTCGATACCTATAAATTTTAAAGAAACAGTACTACTATTATGAACTTCCTTAAAGTGACGAGCCACACTTGTATCTCTCCCGTAGAGGATAAGAGCTGAATTCTGCAAAAGGGGTAATTTTTAAGCCAGCCGACAAGGGCGGAAATTTGGTTCTTTTAGACGAGTCTTTCTATCTAAACGAAGTTAAAAGACAGTTATCAGATAAATTGCAATATGAGAAACTCCCTAGAAATCCTATTAACCAAATGAAATCAAAATTAAATAGAATTTTACAAGAAGCCAAAATGGAAGGTCTCATCTCTCCAGATGAGTTCAAATTTATGAATCCGGTGTGTCCAGTTATGCCAACATTTTATATTATCCCTAAAATTCATAAAAATATGACACACCCCCCAGGGCGACCCATTGTGTCTGGGATTGGTGGCATCAGTGAACACATTGGACAATATGTTGATTTCTTTCTGAGACCCTTCCTTCTGTCTCTTCCCTCATATGTGAAAGACACTCCAGACCTTTTGAGGAAGTTAGACGACCTCACTGTTTCCCCTGACACTATCCTAGTCTCTTTAGACGTAGAAAGTCTTTATTCATCTATACCACATGAGAAAGGAATTAGTGCCTGTAGACTTTTTCTAGAAAGTAGGGGTTCAGACAGTAACATGCATACAGCCTTTGTCATTAAACTTCTTCATTTCATTCTTGAAAACAATGTTTTTCAGTTTGATGGCTCAGTATATAGGCAGGTCAGGGGGACAGCTATGGGTGCAGTATGCGCGCCAACTTATGCGTGTCTCCATTTGGGAGCATGGGAGTTAGATGTCTTTGATCAATATAGTGAGACGTTTGACTCCCATGTGTCCCTATGGATTAGATTTGTGGATGACATCTTTATCCTTTGGGATGGCCCCCTGACCTGCCTACATGATTTTGTTTCTGAGTTAAATAAAAATGATCGTAACATTTTTTTAACTTATTCCTATAGCAATAAGGAATTACCCTTCTTAGACATCTGTATTAAAAAAGAAGGAAGTCGTATCTCAACTGAAAATTATCGTAAAGACACGGCAACAAACAATCTGTTGGAAGCCTCAAGTGGGCATCCAGAGCCCTTGAAAAAAGGCATCCCATATGGCCAACTTTTGAGATTAAAAAGAAACTGTTCTTCTAATACTAAATTTAATTATCATGCAGAAAAAATGTGTAAACGTTTCATTGAAAGAGGTTATTCTCACAACCTAGTCAAAAAAACCTTAAATAAAGTAAGTAAATTGAACCGTCAAGATCTCCTATATAACCAAAAAGAGACAAAAACTGAGAATAACATCAGATTTATTACTACGTTTAATTGCCAATGGCAAAGCATAAGAAATATTTTATCTCAAAATTGGCATTTTTTAACCTTAGATGACAAGATAGCTGATAAGGTAGGAAGTAGACCCCTATTGACCGCAAAAAAATCTCCTAATCTTAAAGATAAATTAGTCAGAAGTAGGTTTACTCGGTCTGAACCAGATACAAACTGGTTAACTAAAAAACAAGTGAAAGGAAGCTTTCCTTGTGGGCATTGTGTCTATTGTCCCTATTTGCCAAAAAGTAAAACATTTTCCGCCAATACAGGTAAAAATTATACCATTAGATGTTTTTCAAACTGTAACTCAGTGGGGGTTGTTTATCTCTTGGGGTGCTCCTGTCCCCTGTTCTATGTAGGTAAAACAAAACGTTTGTTCAAGGACAGGGTACAGGAGCACAGGGATGACATCCTCTACGGGAGAGATACAAGTGTGGCTCGTCACTTTAAGGAAGTTCATAATAGTAGTACTGTTTCTTTAAAATTTATAGGTATCGACAGAGGAATAACAAATGGAAGAGGTGGAGATGAGGATAACTGTTTGTTAAAAAAGGAAGCAAGATGGACCTTTATGCTGAATACGGTATCACCGTCAGGCCTAAATGAAAGGATAGAATATGCATCTTTTCTAAAATAGAGATTTGTAGTTAGAATTTAAAAATTCTCTCTTTTCCAGCTGCAATGTGAGAAATAATCAAGTAAATGATAAGTTGAATAACTTCTAAATAGATCTTTATAAATAGATCATTAACTATGATATTCATTTCTTTCATTCAGCTTGCTTTTAAGTTGTGGATCGTTTATGTCATAACTTACCTTCATAGAATTATTTTTAGCTATTTAGTAAGTCATTCCAAAATTTATAGAATTTTAGTTAATATAGGATTTATGTAAAGTTCATTCATCTAGACATAGTAAGTAAGGAAATAATGTTTAATTGGGCTGCAACGTGCATAGGGTTTTCTCACATGCGAAATTGTTGTTTGTTGTATAGGAGTTGCTAAGCATAGAGAATATTCCATCTTTTCAATGCAGGCCTTTTTGTATTAATTTAAAATACAGATAATCATTGAACCAACAAACAGGAATGTTTAGCTTTAAAATGAAAAAGGGTATGTGCAAATAGCGAATTTGATTGGCTGAACTGCTACCTCCCAGTTCATTGGAACTGCAATAAAGGCTGTAATTAGGAAGAGATGGACAGTCCTGACGAGGCCCCTGTTTCGCTCAGCATTATGGGGCGAAACGCGCGTCGACTTTCTCAATAACAGCTATTACTGCACCTGTGAATGAAGCAGCTGGCTTAAGCCTGCCCGGGAATTTCAAAAAACCAAACCAAAGAAGCAAGCCTGGATCTTGCGGTAATTGAGTGGTTCAAATAAACCGCCTGGATACGGTTTACACACAGAAGCAAAACATACACCGGTTAATCTGTGTCCCCAGTGAGCAGGGAGACGCGGTTGTGAAAGGTGAGACAAGGATGTCAGAGGCTCATGTCCCGGTCCGTTCGTCAATGATACTGTGACTTTGTTTTCCCGGATGTTTGCTGCAGTTCTTAAACACAGGTCTGCTATATTGTTTCTGCTTTTCATCAATATAAGATGTTCTATCTGCTATCAAGTTATAATATTGCCAAGTTCTAGTTAACAATAGAGGACGCTTTCACCTCGGTTAACCCTAATTAACGAACATTTGTTTGTCAAAAGGTTTATTTCAGCTGGATTACAAAGTGATACAAATTGCTACTAAAGTATAACATCAGATTTCCTCCATCAAAGGACTTATATGGTCTTTATTAAGGACTTTGTTCTTTTACTATCATAGAGGAGTTGATACAAGATTTGTTGTTGCATGCCAATAGTAAAATATCTGCAGATCACATGTTCTAAACCAGTCTATTTTGCAGCATTTAGTTCAAATATATGTGTGATAATATATCATGTTGCTTGGTATGTGTTTTATAAAATCTACTGCAGTGGTGCATTTTGAGATGAAAAGCATTTTAGCTGTTTATTTTCTGTGCTGGCAGCTTCTTGCAATAAACTAGTTGCATGTGTTTGAATCTGTGCATGTGTAGTTCATTTTTTTGGGCTCTGTGCTACCCTACAGCCGTACATTTCTAAGGAATTGGATTAAATGGGTTTTATATATCTTTGAGTGCTGAAATCCCCTACTTTATCTAATGGTATCTCATATAGCTCTACCATCATTCTTTATCTATATATTACTGGATTAAATTTAAATTTTAGGGGCCTGCACCACGTCTGATTTTAGCTGACCCTAAGTCATTCGAGATATATATACACATAAAAAACCGGAATAAAATTCCTGTGTCTTTATATTAAGACAGGTTCTGGGTCTCTTTGTTTTTCTTCCACACCTTTGTAAAATTTATATATATATATATATATATATATATATATATATATATATATATATATATATATATATATATATATATATATATATATACATATATATATATATATATATATATATATATACATACATACACATATATACACACACACATATATATATATATATATATATATATATATATATATATATATAAATATATATATATATATATATATATATATATAAATATATAACAGAATTTATGTTTACCTGATAAATTACTTTCTCCAACGGTGTGTCCGGTCCACGGCGTCATCCTTACTTGTGGGATATTCTCTTCCCCAACAGGAAATGGCAAAGAGCCCAGCAAAGCTGGTCACATGATCCCTCCTAGGCTCCGCCTACCCCAGTCATTCGACCGACGTTAAGGAGGAATATTTGCATAGGAGAAACCATATGGTACCGTGGTGACTGTAGTTAAAGAAAATAAATTATCAGACCTGATTAAAAAACCAGGGCGGGCCGTGGACCGGACACACCGTTGGAGAAAGTAATTTATCAGGTAAACATAAATTCTGTTTTCTCCAACATAGGTGTGTCCGGTCCACGGCGTCATCCTTACTTGTGGGAACCAATACCAAAGCTTTAGGACACGGATGAAGGGAGGGAGCAAATCAGGTCACCTAAATGGAAGGCACCACGGCTTGCAAAACCTTTCTCCCAAAAATAGCCTCAGAAGAAGCAAAAGTATCAAACTTGTAAAATTTGGTAAAAGTGTGCAGTGAAGACCAAGTCGCTGCCCTACATATCTGATCAACAGAAGCCTCGTTCTTGAAGGCCCATGTGGAAGCCACAGCCCTAGTGGAATGAGCTGTGATTCTTTCGGGAGGCTGCCGTCCGGCAGTCTCATAAGCCAATCTGATGATGCTTTTAATCCAAAAAGAGAGAGAGGTAGAAGTTGCTTTTTGACCTCTCCTTTTACCGGAATAAACAACAAACAAGGAAGATGTTTGTCTAAAATCCTTTGTAGCATCTAAATAGAATTTTAGAGCGCGAACAACATCCAAATTGTGCAACAAACGTTCCTTCTTCGAAACTGGTTTCGGACACAGAGAAGGTACGATAATCTCCTGGTTAATGTTTTTGTTAGAAACAACTTTTGGAAGAAAACCAGGTTTAGTACGTAAAACCACCTTATCTGCATGGAACACCAGATAAGGAGGAGAACACTGCAGAGCAGATAATTCCGAAACTCTTCTAGCAGAAGAAATTGCAACTAAAAACAAAACTTTCCAAGATAATAACTTAATATCAACGGAATGCAAGGGTTCAAACGGAACCCCCTGAAGAACTGAAAGAACTAAATTGAGACTCCAAGGAGGAGTCAAAGGTTTGTAAACAGGCTTAATTCTAACCAGAGCCTGAACAAAAGCTTGAACATCTGGCACAGCGGCCAGCTTTTTGTGAAGTAACACAGACAAGGCAGAAATCTGTCCCTTCAGGGAACTTGCAGATAAACCTTTCTCCAATCCTTCTTGAAGGAAGGATAGAATCCTAGGAATCTTAACCTTGTCCCAAGGGAATCCTTTAGATTCACACCAACAGATATATTTTTTCCAAATTTTGTGGTAAATCTTTCTAGTTACAGGCTTTCTGGCCTGAACAAGAGTATCGATAACAGGATCTGAGAACCCTCGCTTCGATAAGATCAAGCGTTCAATCTCCAAGCAGTCAGCTGGAGTGAAACCAGATTCGGATGTTCGAACGGACCCTGAACAAGAAGGTCTCGTCTCAAAGGTAGCTTCCAAGGTGGAGCCGATGACATATTCACCAGATCTGCATACCAAGTCCTGCGTGTCCACGCAGGAGCTATCAAGATCACCGACGCCCTCTCCTGATTGATCCTGGCTACCAGCCTGGGGATGAGAGGAAACGGCGGGAACACATAAGCTAGTTTGAAGGTCCAAGGTGCTACTAGTGCATCCACTAGAGCCGCCTTGGGATCCCTGGATCTGGACCCATAGCAAGGAACTTTGAAGTTCTGACGAGAGGCCATCAGATCCATGTCTGGAATGCCCCACAGCTGAGTGACTTGGGCAAAGATTTCCGGATGGAGTTCCCACTCCCCCGGATGCAATGTCTGACGACTCAGAAAATCCGCTTCCCAATTTTCCACTCCTGGGATGTGGATAGCAGACAGGTGGCAGGAGTGAAACTCCGCCCATAGAATGATTTTGGTCACTTCTTCCATCGCCAGGGAACTCCTTGTTCCCCCCTGATGGTTGATGTACGCAACAGTTGTCATGTTGTCTGATTGAAACCGTATGAACTTGGCCCTCGCTAGCTGAGGCCAAGCCTTGAGAGCATTGAATATCGCTCTCAGTTCCAGAATATTTATCGGTAGAAGAGACTCTTCCCGAGACCAAAGACCCTGAGCTTTCAGGGATCCCCAGACCGCGCCCCAGCCCATCAGACTGGCGTCGGTCGTGACAATGACCCACTCTGGTCTGCGGAATGTCATCCCTCGTGACAGGTTGTCCAGGGACAGCCACCAACGGAGTGAGTCTCTGGTCCTCTGATTTACTTGTATCTTCGGAGACAAGTCTGTATAGTCCCCATTCCACTGACTGAGCATGCACAGTTGTAATGGTCTTAGATGAATGCGAGCAAAAGGAACTATGTCCATTGCCGCTACCATCAACCCGATCACTTCCATGCACTGAGCTATGGAAGGAAGAGGAACGGAATGAAGTATCCGACAAGAGTCTAGAAGTTTTGTTTTTCTGGCCTCTGTCAGAAAAATCCTCATTTCTAAGGAGTCTATTATGGTTCCCAAGAAGGGAACCCTTGTTGACGGAGATAGAGAACTCTTTTCCACGTTCACTTTCCATCCGTGAGATCTGAGAAAGGCCAGGACAATGTCCGTGTGAGCCTTTGCTTGAGGAAGGGACGACGCTTGAATCAGAATGTCGTCCAAGTAAGGTACTACAGCAATGCCCCTTGGTCTTAGCACAGCTAGAAGGGACCCTAGTACCTTTGTGAAAATCCTTGGAGCAGTGGCTAATCCGAAAGGAAGCGCCACGAATTGGTAATGTTTGTCCAGGAATGCGAACCTCAGGAACCGATGATGTTCCTTGTGGATAGGAATATGTAGATACGCATCCTTTAAATCCACCGTGGTCATGAATTGACCTTCCTGGATGGAAGGAAGAATTGTTCGAATGGTTTCCATCTTGAACGATGGAACCTTGAGAAACTTGTTTAAGATCTTGAGATCTAAGATTGGTCTGAACGTTCCCTCTTTTCTTGGGAACTATAAACAGATTGGAGTAGAACCCCATCCCTTGTTCTCTTAATGGAACAGGATGAATCACTCCCATTTTTAACAGGTCTTCTACACAATGTAAGAATGCCTGTCTTTTTATGTGGTCTGAAGACAACTGAGACCTGTGGAACCTCCCCCTTGGAGGAAGTCCCTTGAATTCCAGAAGATAACCTTGGGAGACTATTTCTAGCGCCCAAGGATCCAGAACATCTCTTGCCCAAGCCTGAGCGAAGAGAGAGAGTCTGCCCCCCACCAGATCCGGTCCCGGATCGGGGGCCAACATTTCATGCTGTCTTGGTAGCAGTGGCAGGTTTCTTGGCCTGCTTTCCCTTGTTCCAGCCTTGCATTGGTCTAATATTACAAAAAACTTTTAAATTAAAACCGTTACTGTCACTTTAAATTTTAAACAGAACACACTTTATTACTGCAATTGCGAAAAAACATGAAGGAATTGTTCAAAATTCACCAAATTTTCACCACAGTGTCTTAAAGCCTTAAAAGTATTGCACACCAAATTTGGAAGCTTTAACCCTTAAAATAACGGAACCGGAGCCGTTTTAAACTTTAACCCCTTTACAGTCCCTGGTATCTGCTTTGCTGAGACCCAACCAAGCCCCAAGGGGAATACGATACCAAATGACGCCTTCAGAAAGTCTTTTCTAAGTATCAGAGCTCCTCTCACATGCGACTGCATGCCATGCCTCTCAAAAACAAGTGCGCAACACCGGCGCGAAAATGAGGCTCTGCCTATGCTTTGGGAAAGCCCCTAAAGAATAAGGTGTCTAAAACAGTGCCTGCCGATAATATTATATCAAAATACCCAGATAAAATGATTCCTCAAGGCTAAATATGTGTTAATAATCAATCGATTTAGCCCAGAAAAAGTCTACAGTCTTAATAAGCCCTTTTTGAAGCCCTTATTTACGATCGTAATAAACATGGCTTACCGGATCCCATAGGGAAAATGACAGCTTCCAGCATTACATCGTCTTGTTAGAATGTGTCATACCTCAAGCAGCAAGAGACTGCTCACTGTTCCCCCAACTGAAGTTAATTGCTCTCAACAGTCCTATGTGGAACAGCCATGGATTTTAGTGACGGTTGCTAAAATCATTTTCCTCATACAAACAGAAATCTTCATCTCTTTTCTGTTTCTGAGTAAATAGTACATACCAGCACTATTTCAAAATAACAAACTCTTGATTGAATAATAAAAACTACAGTTTAAACACTAAAAAACTCTAAGCCATCTCCGTGGAGATGTTGCCTGTACAACGGCAAAGAGAATGACTGGGGTAGGCGGAGCCTAGGAGGGATCATGTGACCAGCTTTGCTGGGCTCTTTGCCATTTCCTGTTGGGGAAGAGAATATCCCACAAGTAAGGATGACGCCGTGGACCGGACACACCTATGTTGGAGAAATATATATAAATATATATATAAATAAATATATATATAAATAAATAAATATATATATATATATATATATATATATATATATATATATATATATATATATATATATATATATATATATATATATATATATATATATACACATATATACACATATATATATATATATATATATATATATATACACATACACATATACATACACACACACACACATACACACATATACACACATATACATATATATACACACACATACACAACTCAGTTCCAGCACGACCCTAATACTGGCATCTGCCTGGGTGCAACGATGTCCATAAATAGCAGCCAAAGACGAAGTACTCACAGGTCTTTTGAAAACAAGTACAACTTACTTTAATATCAAACTTTTCGGGGATCTAGTCCCCTTCGTCAGCATGCAAATGTGTTACAAAACAACCCCTTTATAGTGTATAACAAAATAAACAACCCTTAATTGACAAAGCGGCGCCAAACCTCCGTGTATGGAATGCACATTGCGTTCCACTGAACTATTAGAACCGGAAGTGTAACATCGTCACTTCCGGCCAAGGGAATATTATGTGCAATAATGTTATTACTATAATCACTTTGTTAACACAAGCTAAGTGCATAATCAATCATAACCTCACTCTGTTGTGTCACCTATACAGACCAAATAATATTATCCTTGTGCAAGACAGTGATCATAACCGATTACACAGTGAAACAATGTGTGCCCAGTTGCCATGGATACGGCTAAACACATTGCCGAACCCTGTCTGAAGTGAGTTACATGATCAGACAAATCATAGTTAGTGTGTCACCTGTGCAAAACACATAATATTGTCCTTATGCAAAGCAGTGATCATAACAATTTGCACAATAAAACATTGTGTACCTAGTTACCATGGATACGGCTAAACACATTGCCGAACCCTATCTAAAGTGAATTGCGCTAATGGTCACATGTGTATCATACTAGTGAAGTGTTAAAGTGTCGGAAAAAAAATATTTTTCTCTTCCCATATCACCATGTTACGTTCTAATTCTTGTGCAAACTTGATGTGGTGAAAATAAAAATAATTCTTGTTGTAATATAATTGCCCATTTGGATACAATAATCCTACAACAATAATAATATATAAAAAAATAATACATAAGAAAAGGAGGTACTAAAAGGCTATATCGTGTTTAGATGTTACATAAATTGTACCCCTACCATATTGTTGCTATAAGGGTGAGTTAAGTTTAGATAAATCTACTGGAGTTTACTTCAAGTAAAGTAATAGGGGCTAGAAATATATCTACTAGACCCTACTCTGTAGTACCAACTAATGATGGATCATCCTGATCCTATATAATCATTGTCAGTCATGTTACTCAAGTAATATTACATATGAATATCAATCCATAGCTCAATATCTTTCCATGATCAATAAATATCCAATTTTACAGACTTGTTGCTGTGTACTGGATAAACACACATCCACCGTCCACTCTTACAGACTACCTGGTATCCTTGATACTAAGGTCAGAGAGCGCGAATCAAATGAGTGTCTTCAACCCAGGTGCATGACTTCTACACAGAGAGATAGATACTAGATGTTCTCACTCCGGTGTACTGTAGTCACCAAGTGAGCACAGACACTCACTAATGGGATATCAGTACTCACAATGCCAATACAGAGTCACTGCTACCCCAGGGATGCACTCCCAGTATTTTTTGCGTAACTCAGAACTAAAGGAATTCCTTAAAGTCTGGGGTTGTATTAAGTCCACCAGGATGAATTTCACTGTGTAATCTGTTA
>NC_069499.1:458550142-458555142 GCF_027579735.1 Bombina bombina
TTTATATATATATATATATATATATATATATACACATACATATATATATATATATATATATATATATATATATATACACACATACACATATATATATATATATATATATATATATATATATATATATATATACACATACACATATATATATATATATATATATATATATATATATATATATATATATACATACATATATATATATACATACATACATATATATATATACATACATATATATATACATACATACATACATATATAAATACATACATACTGTTACGGTTACCCTTAGTCTCGCTGAGAGATGGACCGCTTAGTAGCCTGGATCCCTATTGCTAAAGAGGGGAGAAGCTGCTTTCCATAGTATTCTATATGAGTCTCGCAAATATAGAATAATCTCCCTTAGCTGCAGTACAGCTAGGATACCCTTCTGCCCACAAAAACGAGTCAACACTGCGATTGAGGGTCAAACAAGAACTCAGGACTGGGATGCCCAGCCTGCTTTTTATTAAGGTTACATGCACACAGGGCACTCCCAGGGGGAGAGGGGGGGGAAGCACAAAATCCCCCATCACACATTTAGATAGAGAGCACTGTCCTTTGACAGGCCACAATAGGATTACAGTACTTAAGATAACAAGTTTACAAGTTCATCTTATCAATTAGCAGTCTGGCTCCAGAGGTGATTAGACAATAGTTTCTAAAAGCTGAAAAAAAAGAGTTAACTCTTTATGAAATGATACTTGTTACGGTTTTCTTGGAGCCCTTCTTAGGCGCTGGCTTGCTGGTTCAGGCATTGCTGCTGGGAAATAAGCTCTTCACAACAAAATAACTAATGCTTCTGTAACAGTGCTCCCTTTCTGTGGAACACTCTGGCAGACACGGTCTGACCCCTTTTCGGGGCAGACTAAGGCTGTCCAGACCGCTGGTTATGCGGGGCTGAGGTCGGTTTGTCTGGACAACCCGTCGGCGTTGCCATTCTGTTTCCCAGGTCTGTAAGTAATGGTGAAATTGAAGGGTTGCAACGATAAGCTCCAACGTAATAGCCTGCCGTTATCTCCAGAGACCCGGTTCAGCCACACCAACGGGTTATGGTCGGTGACCAGAGTGAACTCCTGACCATATAAATAGGGAGTCAATTTCTTTAATGCCAGGACAGGAGCGTTAATTAGAGCATTTTTGAGAGCCTGGAAAGCCGTTTCACAGTGGGGAGACCACAGGACCTGTCGAGGTAAGTTCTTCTTGGTCAAGTCAGTCAGGGGTTTGGCAAGTGTGCTGTAGTCTGGTACGAACCGTCTATAGTACCCTGCCGTGCCCAGGAAGGCTAGGACCTGAGTCTTAGTGATGGGGGTGGGCCAATTGGCGACAGCTTCTATTTTGGCCGGCTCTGGTCGCTGTTTTCCACACCCCACCCGGTGACCCAGGTACTGTACCTCGGCCATCCCAAAGTGGCATTTCTCTGGCTTCAGAGTCAGGCCAGCAGCCCGGATCTGATCCAGAACCATTCCCACATGAGCTAAGTGGTCCTCCCAGGACTCACTGTGGATCGCTATGTCGTCCAGGTAGGCGCAAGCAAAACTCTGGAAGCCATCCAGGAGCCTATCCACCAAGCGCTGGAATGTAGCTGGGGCATTCTTCATCCCAAACGGCATTACCCTAAACTGATATAAGCCGAATGGGGTGACGAATGCCGACTTGGGGATAGCCTCCGGGGCCAGGGGAATCTGCCAGTAACCTTTGCAGAGGTCAATAGTGGTCAGGTAATTTCCCCTGGCTATACGATCGAGTAGCTCGTCTACCCTGGGCATAGGGTAAGCGTCCGTCACAGTATTTTCATTGAGCCTCCGATAGTCTACGCAGAACCGGGTGGTCCCATCTTTCTTGGGCACCAAAACAACTGGGGAGGCCCAGGGACTATCGGAGGGCTCAATTACCCTGAGCTGGAGCATCTCATCGATCTCCTTCTTCATTCCTGTCCTAACTGCTTCGGGGATTCGGTACGGAGCCTGGCGCAAGGGAGCTTGTCCCGGAGTATCTACCTGGTGGGTGGTTAAAGTAGTGTACCCTGGCTTCGGGGAGAAGGTGAGGTGTTTGGACTGGAGGAGTTGGTTGAGCTGCTCCCTTTCAGTGGGGCTAAGTCGGTCCCCTATCTGAACCTGTGCCACTATACCTGTGGGGAGGCTCTTTTCTAATAGGTCTGGAATGGGTAAACTGTCGGGGTCTTCCTGAGGGGAACAACATACGGCCGTCACGTTCTCTGGTCGCTCAAAATATTCCTTGAGCATGTTTACATGGAATGTCTTTCTAAGATTGTTGTCGTGGCAGCTAGCTATCACATAAGTGGTGTCTCCCCTTTTCTCTACGATCTGGTAGGGACCCTGCCAGGACGCCTGCAATTTGTCTGTCTTCACCGGCTTAAGTACTAACACCTTTTGTCCTATGGTGAAGATTCTCTTTCGGGCCCCCCGATCGTACCATACTTTCTGTCTTCTCTGGGCCAACTGGAGATTAGCCCGCACGGATTTGGCTAATTGCTCCATTCGGTCCCTGAGTTCCAGCACGTATGGCACAATGGGGACACCGTCAGCCTCCATCTCTCCCTCCCAGTGCTCCCGGATCAGGTTTAGGGGTCCCCGTACCTTTCTTCCGTAGAGCAACTCGAAGGGAGAGAACCCTGTCGTTTCCTGGGGCACCTCCCGATAAGCAAATAGGAGGTGCGGCAGGAAGCGTTCCCAGTCTCGGTATTCCTGAGTGAACGTCTTGAGCATTTGCTTGAGGGTCCCATTGAACCTCTCACACAGCCCGTTCGTCTGGGGGTGGTATGGGGAGCTCAGGAGGGACTTAATTTTGCAAACCTGCCAGAGTTGTTGGGTCAATTCAGCCGTAAATTGGGTGCCTCGGTCGGATAGGATTTCTTTTGGAAATCCTACCCGGGAGAACACCTGTACTAGTGCATTCGCTACCGTATCCGCTTGTATGTTGGATAGGGCGACAGCCTCTGGGTACCTGGTAGCGTAGTCCACTACGGTAAGAATGTATTGCTTACCGGAGGGACTAGGGGTAGCCAGTGGTCCCACTAGGTCAATAGCAACCCGGCTGAAGGGTTCCTCTACAATGGGCATATTTACTAGCTGGGCTTTAGGGTGATCGCCTCGCCTTCCTACTCGTTGACACACATCGCAGGTGTTACAGTAAGTTCTAACGTCAGCGTGCACCCCTGGCCAAAAGAACGTGTGAGTAATGCGGTGTAGGGTACGGGTAACGGCTAGGTGGCCTGCTAAGGGGATGTCGTGGCCTATTTTGAGGATTTCTTGACGGTATTTGTGGGGCACTACCAGCTGTCGCCTACGCTGTCCCCTTTTCTCTGTCCAGCGGTATAGTTTCCCTTTTTCCCATAAGAATGTTTCGTTATCTGCCCCGCCCCCTCCAGTCTCTGCTCGTTCCCGGTACTTTTGTAAGGTCGGGTCAGTCTTAGACTCTGCCTCGAAAGCATCTGGGGTGTCCCAGGGTATGGGGCCTAACCTGTCAGGCAAGGTCGGGGTAGGTCTTACCTGTGTCTCCCGCACTGGTGAGAGCTCTCGCTCCGTCCGGGCTTGGGCCCGTGTAGTCACTGGGTCCGCCTCGTTGTTGCATACTGGAGCATAGGCAGAAGTCATGGGGCCCAAATCGTTGCCCAGTAGTACTTCGGCAGGTAAATTATCCATTAGGCCCACGTTCACAGCCCCCTTTCCCGCTCCCCAATCAAGATGTACTTTAGCTGTTGGAATTTTGTACACATCCCCCCCCGCCACTCTAACGGCCACAGTCTGTCCGGATCGCTTGTGCTCTGGCACCAAATGACTCTGTACCAGCGTGATAGTAGCCCCTGTGTCTCGCAATCCCTCGGTAGATCGCCCCTCGAGCCATACCCTCTGCCGATGGTGCTGGCGGTTATCTGAGGCAGCATATACAGGGTCTGCCTCGTGAAGCGGCCCCACATATCCCTCCATAGGGGCCTCTTGGTTAACACAGAGGGCCCGGGCCGGACGATAGGACCCAGAGGGGTAATTGTAATTCCTGGGTGTCTGGTGCGTATTAAGGGGGCAGCTAGCCATGAAATGCCCTGGTTGCTTGCATCGGTGGCAAGTCGGTCTGGGACGCTCAGAGCTGTTATTGGGTGGTCCTGAGTGTCGGACGGGCCCTGTGGGTACCGGGGCTCGGAATTCAGCACGAGGGGGTGCACGGTAAACCTCTCTGGGTTCGACCCGTGCTGGAGCTCGGTAGTTCATGGGTTCGTGAAGACGGGAGTCATAATGTTCATCGGCCAATTTGGCTGCTTCTTCTAAGGTAGAAGGCCGCCTGTCTCGCAGCCATTCCTTCCCTTGCTGTTCCATGCCATTATAAAAATGTTCTAAGAGAAACAATTGTAAAATTTCCTCCCCAGTCACCGCTTTACATCCGCTCAGCCAGTGATTTGCCGCTCTCCGCATTCGGTGCGCCCATTCCATATGGGTATCGTTAGGCTTCTTTTCCGTGCCCCGAAACTGTCGGCGATACGTGTCCGGAGTTACAGCGTACCGTTGCAACAGTGTCTCCTTAACTAGCTCATACTGTGTCACTTCCTCAGCACCCAGAGTACGAAAGGCTTCCAGGGCTCGCCCGGATAGTTTCCCAGACAATATCGTGGGCCACTCTCTGTTGGGAATCTGGTGCAGGGCACATTGCCTTTCGAAGTCCGCCAAATATTCATCAATCCCTGTCTCGCTCTCTAGGAAGGGTCGAAATGCCGCATAGGGTATCTTGGGCCTCCCAGCATTTTCGACAGGGATGATTACCTGCGGGGCTTCAGCATTGCGGTGTGCGTTCGCTAGGTTGAGTTCGTGGGCTCGAGTCTCTCGTATATCCTCGTCCGCCTCCGCCATCAACTGCTGTACCAATTCCATGGAGGGGTTCGGCCCGTATAATGAGAGCCTTTCCCGAACAATCCTGGTTTTTTCGTCACTAATCGTGGTCGGTGT